>NW_026860477.1:0-15259 GCF_026571515.1 Ruditapes philippinarum
CAATATTTTAGCTATTTCTAATTATAATCTTTTACTCATTAACTTGCCTTTTTAAATTAAACAAAAAGACATTGTTTTAAGTGCTCCATATGTTAATAAAGAGCCAAATTATTCCGAGGTCTTTGTTAACTTGGCGGTGATATAACTTAAACACGATAACAAGCCTGAAACTGAGCTAAAAAACAACTTTGACATAAAATATAATCACAAAAATGCTCAGGAATATTCGCAAGTGCGTGGTAAATTAGATACATGTATAGGTTAGTGTTTAATAATATGTATTAACAAAAATAATTGGTCAAGCCTGCCGCAGGCAGGCGACTAATTATTTTTGTTAATGCATATTATTAAACATTAACCTATTTAATGATCAACATTATTTTTTCAACCAAAAACAAGGCATTTCACTCAAATCAACAGATAGCTCCGCCCTTTCGCTCTACAGATGTCTACACCTGTCAAGTTTCTAACATGTCAAATTTACATAAGCTAAATAAATGGCCCTATCAACAAATAATCAGGCACATTTTTTACTGAAATGTCACAGACTTATACCTTTATCTACAGTAAGACTATCATGTTTCTATATAAAATATTTGGGGAAAAAAACAGCGAGGAAAAACAATTGAGTTAATGAAATGTGTACATCCTTGATAAATAAATGAAAATGTGAGAAAATACATTAGATTAATAATTTATACAAATTCGTTATTAGCTTTAAGTTATTCACTAACATTTCAAATCCCAGTTTTGAAAAAACAGTTTTTCTGTGTGTGTCAATCTAGGTTTTCCATTTACAATGAGTTTTTTCAGCCAAAAAGTGTAATCATTGTATTCTTAATATCAAGGATTGTTAATGCAGTTTATTCCTATCAACTGAAAGAGGAAAAAAAAAAAGAAGTTTTAAAACAGTCAGCAATTTATAACAGACATTTTTCTTAGAGTTAAAAGGATATATTAAAAGTTACTATGTAATCATTTGTCTCTGCATGCCCCACATGTATTATCTATGTAATAAGTTAATTGATTGTATCCTCACATTTAGAAACACTGACCTCGCTTAATTGTTTTTTACGTTGGCATTGTTTTGATAACCTTAGATATTTTACAATTCAGAGTGCAAATCACACCTCTAACTCCTCCCTAATATAATGCATTATTGAAATTTGTTAGACTGGTTAGACGACAGATTAAGTAAATTTTATTTAGTTAGTACACATTAACCAAAGTTAGACTTAGCAGAAATTTGAAAAATACTACAATGTGATTGGACAAAAAATAATGTTGATCATTAATTATAGTTTTCAAACATAACATTTTTCTTTTATCTTTTCATAAAAACAAAAAGTTTTTAACTTCAGGCTAAGTACTTTGGCAGGCCATAAAATGATGGACGGAAATCCTGATATTGCAGATTTAAGCGATCCGTTTAGACCGACAAAGCTCGCCGAAGAATTTAGAGAAATTTACGACGATGACTGGACGCATGCTTATGAAGAACTGGACACAAATTCTAAACCTGAAAGTGACAATATAGACACTCTTACTTACCTCATAAAGGTGAAGGTTTTGAATTTGACCATTTGCGCGTTTCAAGACAACTAAAGTAAAATATTTTGTTGTTAAATTTTGAAAAGAACCCTTGAAATATTTAAGATAGTTTAAAATATGGAATAATTAACTCGGTGATAGGGGCATGGCGGATAAATTGCTTTAACCAAAAATACTCAAATAAACCAATCCTGCAAAATTTTCCATTTTTCTTGATTGAAGATGTTAAAGTTTCCACATTTCACTATATCATTGTTTCTTTGTTCTTAGATTGTCATTTCGTTTTTGCTCAAGGTTGACAACTAAAAGATAATTCGGCGAATTGTCACCAGACGAGTAGTTTTCTCCAAAATCATTTATGTTCTTGTTTTAACGTATAAATCATACAGGAAAATTCTTCTTTGCCCGCCGCAAAGCTGATTTTTAAGGTATTAGTCTGTTTCTTTTAATATCAACGATTTTATAATGTATCATTATTATATTTGATTTTAGGAAATTCAAACATTTTGCACATACTCTAGTTCACAACAAATAAATGCAATGGAAAAAGTATGTAAAGACGAGTTGGTAAATCCAAAGGTTCATATCCTAAAACACAGCGGAATAATGGTAATTTCTAACTTGATTATGCTATTTGTAAACAAGAAATGGTTTTAGGTATTAAATGCCTTTCTATCCGATAAATGATGTTTATACCTTTTTAAAGTTCTCAATGTTGATTCCAATTTCATTTAATAGTTATGATGATTATAATTTAAGCTTGAAGATTACAACTTTAAAAGGCAAATTCTCAGAAATATAACTGGAATATGACAATATGAAATCTTATTCCATCAATATTGGCGGATATCGTGAAGCTGACAAAATGAAAAACAATAAAAACACACGAAATTTATATTGTTTAAAAGTGTTGAACATGGTATTTTAAAATACTCTTAACTTGTAGAAAGCATGATTAATTATAATTATAGTAATCCTGATGTTTCTTTTAAACATGAAGTGCGGAAAGACACCATCAGAGATGAATAATACACAGTTAGAAATCACTCACAGAATGATATGTGACCTGAGGAAGTCTATGGGAACTTTGTCTGTTAGACCATTGGTCCAGGTAATCTAATCAAATGATGCATTCCCTTTTACAACAACTGACAAGTTTGTAAAAAACTTAATGAACAGGCTCAATAAATCCTTGCCTGTAGCATTTTGAATTTTGTGTTGGAGGTTTTTGAGAAATTGTTTATTTCTCTCGATTTGATTAGTTATAATTTTAATTACATAAAAACATTTTACAATTTCAAATGCTGTTCAACTCTTCTATTGTATTGTCAGTTTTGACTTTGTTGTTTTCCCACCTTATTAAGTATGCGAATAAATGATTCGGTATGATATAGAACCGACTTAAAAAAACACACATCAAAAACCATTATTTTATAAATTTTCAGATATTTCATGAAAAATGGGTGATAAGAATGAAACAGGAAGAGAAGCTACCATCCACTTCCAAACATATTGAAAATTTTGTAGCAAAGGCATTTGAAGTAATATGGCTGATGACGATTCAGAACCCGCCAATGATATTCAAATGGCAGAAAAGAGATGAACCGGTTGATAAAGAAAGATTCACTTTCTATACAAAAAGAGGGAATACAATTAAGCAAACAGTATGGCCTGCTGTGTTACTTCATGAATCCGGACCTCTGATGTCGAAAGGTATCGTTCAAGCACAATGAAAGGACATTAAATATCCGAGCAGACGACAGAAAAAAAGGATGTTGTATATATTTGATACTGTATAACTATAATGTATCATTTTTTAGATTATATTTGATAATAATGTAATATTTAAAAAAAAAATGATGTGCATGCTTGATATAATACTGTGTTCCGTTGAGTTTTGTGCATGCCATTGTTTGTTATGATGAAGTCATGCGGATCTGAATGTCGACTTTCCGGCTCTTCCTCCTTATTGCATTATTTCTGAATTATTCATTAGTCCAAAAACGGCAAGGGACTTTATCTTGAAGTCCAAAGTCGACGACCATAACCTCCTGCTAACGAAGCCTAGAGGGATGACCTCTTAAACTTACATTAACACACAATTTTATTAAATATTACGGTTGTATGTGGTCAATTGGACTAAAATCAGTTTCTAAATATTGTTATGTAAGATCCTAACTAGTTTGAATGTGTATTCAGTTTTGTTTTTGATTTCTTAATACGGTTATTTTTTGAATCAGTAAATAATTTGTTCCCAGATGAAATGTGACAATTATATTGTTCCTATGTATAAGATACACTTACTTTTGTAAATGGATACAAATGACTAAACAAAATTGATGTATGCAGAACTAAACTGAGCTTCTGACGGAGCACATATTAAAATGGCTAGTTATACATTCATTTGGTTAGATATAATGGAGACATTAATATATTTTCCCTGTAATCAGTTAATTTATCGTCTTTTATGTTCTTTGGTATGTTGAAATTTAACAATTTGAGAGACCTTGCTCCGGATCCGATCCAGAGGATTTAACATTGAACTCGGCTATGATAATACTAAAGGGTGTGAAATGTTAATCCTTTACCTGCTGGGGAATATCACTGACCGCATATATAGAAGACAAGGCCTATTGACCAGCTCAATTTTGAAAACCATTCGAACATAATTTAACTTCCGAATTTAAAGAAAGGGTAATTCCATTTCGAAAATAGCAAATAATTTAATAACCCAAACGTGGCAGGTATGTTAATATGCCTTGTATGATTACATTGATGCATTTCCAAAATTACGAACACTGTGTCAAGACAAAATAAGGTTTCGGTGTTTAATGTTGATATTTTTTAAATCCTAATGTTATGGATGTAAGTTGCTTTGATTCCGGGGATCTGAAATACAATTGTTACCAACAGCATTTAGGCTAATCAAACTACACGAATATGTAGGTTGAAATGTAAAAATATTCTTACTTATTCATACAATTCTTATTTTCAAAGGATTGCATACACGAGTGATTGTTTTGTTTTATAAAGTAGTGAACAGCTCAAAGCTCAGTTCATGTGATAAATCGACAATATTGTTCATGTTATTGAAACGGAATTAAAGTAAACAAATAACGTCCTTTACATAGGAATAAGCAGTTTCTATACTTCATGTAAAACCTTTGAACCTATTTTTCAAATATATTTACTGATAACATTATGTGAAGTGTTTTAAAATCGATTATGATCAAAATGAACGAATGATTTAAGAACTAGCCTAGTAGTATTGAATCTGTTAATCAATCAAGCGTTTATATATTGATTGATCTATGTAAAACCGAAAACGGAAGTTTAATTAAATTTTTCAAACAAAAAACATTCAAACGTTTTTTGTTTTATTGAATACGTTAATTGGACATTAAACATTCAATATTAAAAAGTTACATTTCGCTTTATTTCAAATTTAAACTTTGTCCTTTTCGGGGTATTTTAAAATTTTAGATATTTGCAACATAATTAATGTCATCAAAACCTACAGAAAATGTGGAAATACAGACAAGGTCGGGGATTATTTATTATATTTGAAAAGAAACAATGCTGGAAAAGACAACGCACTTGACGACGCTATAGATGCGCACAAAGAGTTCATGGATTTATTTAGGATGTATAAAAACTTCTACGAAAAACATCAGAAATCTTATTTTAAAATCGACCAGGATAAAGAGGAAATAAAGTCATCAAAGGTTAGTTATATTAAAATTGATTTTTACCAATAATTATTTTGTTGTCACGACTATATGGGAAGCTACATTTGCTATTTCTATTGATTGTAGTGTTTGACAAAAAAGAAATCATTGTTTTTTTTTTTTAATTTCTTTTTAAATAAATAAACGAATGAATTAATAAATAAATGAATGAATGAATGAATGAATGAATGAATGAATGAATGTATGCATGAATGAATGAATGAACATTAAGGGACAGAGAGGGCAGGGGAAGAAATAAAGAGAGGACGGAAGGAAGGAAGAAAAGGAACACACAAGAAAAACAGAAAGAAAAGAAAATAATCAAACAATAACAGAAAGAAGGAAAACATTCAAATAAAAAAGAAAGAAAAAAAGATTCAAAGGAAAGTGTCAAAGAAATCAGACGGAGAAACGACTAACTGATAAAAAATCTTTTTGGAAGAAAACACACCCTCAAGAAAAACATCCCCATACAAAAGAAAATAAACTAGAAGGGTTTTTGTCACAAAACTATGTATGGTCACTTATGTGAAGTTTCATTGAAATCCCACCCGTAGCTTGACCTGTGAAAGCCGTACAATATTTTTTCTATTTATAGCTCTGACGGCCATTATGCAGCAAAGCGGAACATGATGTGATATACACAACTAGGGATGGTACTGAACTCCTGTGAATTTTGGTGGAAATCCCGCCAGCAGTTTGACCTGTGATAGCCAGACATGATTTTTCTATTTTTTAGCTCTGGCAGCCACTTTGTGCAGCAAATAAGAACATGGCAACGATATGCACAACTAGGGATGGTAATGATTACTCATGTGAAGTTTTATTGAAATCCTACCAGAAGCTTGACCTGTGAAGGCCAGACAAGATTTTCCTATTCTTAGCTCTGGCGGCCATTTTGTGCAGCGAAGCGAAACATGCCGGCGATGTGCAAAACTGGGGATGGTACTGACCACTCCTGTAAAGTTTGGTTGAAATCCCACCAGCGGTTTGACCTGTGAAGGCCGGACAAGCTCAATGCGGACTGATTGACGGACAGACAGGCAGACGGTGAAGGCAAAACCAATATGTCTCCCAAAGATTATAATAAATAAATAAATAAATAAATAAATAACGAACAAATAAATAAATTAATTCGTACATATAAATAACTAGAAAAGTAAAAATAGATGGATGTAAAAATATGACTGTCATGAATGCTTGCAATCTTATAGTAATACATGGAAGACATGAGCTTAAAGGTATTAAAATATTATACATTAAGCTGTCTAATATGCTTATATGTTGATATAAATCGTACGTAAGTATTTATTTTAAGAGTAAATTTCTGTAAATGCGCAAAATCATTGATAGACCATCTAAAATAGCGAAAGGGTTGAAAGATCAGTTAAATATTTTGTTAAGGAAAGTCTTTTTGGTTGTTTTTCTCTCTGAATTTCTATACAATTCATGTGCTAATTATAAAACACTCTCCATACAAGAATATAGAATTGTACAGTTGTTATATTTTTGTAGCAAATTTTTCTTTATGACCTTAAATTATCCATACAGAATAGAATAACATTTTTATACCTATAGTATTTTGACAATGGTTTTAATATTAACATTTTTCTATCACAGGATTCTCCAAATCTTGTAAGCAGATTACGGGAAGAAAAAGAAGATCTTGCATTTAAAAATGAATCTTTGCGGAAGCAGAATGAAGAACTTAAAACTAGGTATGAATAAAAACACCGATCATTGGTGAACACTCGGATATAAGAAATACTCTTACTTGATTCCAATCCCCACCACTGTTTGTTTTATATATAATATACTTGCATATAGCGTCTCCTCGGTTACAAGAAGCACCATCATATAAGGTCCGAAACTATCATTTACGTCTGCAATTATGTAGGATATATATAGCCAGCTGCGATATTTGTATAGTTTAGAATGTTAATTGTATATGATGTATAATTATGAAAGATATGTGCACGTTTATAAAATACGATAAACATTAATAAATCTTTATAAATTCTGTACGTGAACGATTATCATGTAAGAAACAGTTTCCAATGATATGAAACATATTGTAAGTTGTTGACAATCAACGGACTTCAATAAGAAAACGAACTTATAACATGGAACATGTACATGTTAAATATGATACATTTTCAGATTAAGTACGTTGGCTGGACATAAAATGCAAGATGGTAACCCAAATATTACTGATTTAAGTGATCCATTTCGACCAACAAAACTGGCGGAAAAGTTTAGAGAAGTATATGACGAGGAATGGACTCGCTCATTTGAAGAGTTGGACGTGTTTTTAAAGGATGAGATGAAAGTTATTGCTACTTTAAGTTACCTCATGTCGGTAATGACAACCAGTGGGGTTTGTGGTATTAAAAACATCCCTCGTTGTTCTCTATTTTGTAATATTAAGAAATAATTTAAGGAAAAGAACAGCTATATCATGTACTTCTTGCCTTTGAAAACATACACTAGCATTTCTCTTAGACTTGTGTCCCTGTTGGCTCGATTATAGTCAATATTTGCACAAAACTCAGCCAATATGGATATTCAGTTTTAAAAATACTATTGCAATCTTTCTCTTTTTTTAATATTTCTTATCAAAGAGTGTACTTGTGTAATGATTATTTATGCTTATTGACTGTGATTATTATTATAGTTCTTGTATTACAGCAAGTTGAGATATTTTTGCACTCGGTTCAGCGAAGAACAGATCAAGGAAATAACACGTTCTTGTACAGATGAAATAGTAAATCCAAAATTTGTCACTGATAAAAATCAAACGTTTGTAAGTGTACATTCTGTATAACAACTTTATCAATCAATTTCAGATAGCATGGCATTGACTTGCATTTTCTAATTTCTAGTGATCTAAATAATCAAAGTTTTGAAAATCGATTGCTTTCTTGTATTACAAAATATAAGCTAGGGTAACACTAGGGTCGTTGCCATATTCTAAAACATTCATATAAACGGATTGGAGAGTAAAGATTATTTCAAATTTTCATCAAAATTTTGGTTTGTTAAATATGTTTTAACTAACAAAATGCATGTTTTCTATTACGTTTATATGACTCTTATATGATTTTTATATAGCGATGCAAAACCCCTTCAGAAGTGTCCAATGGGCAGAAGGAAACAGCCAAGAAAATAATTCATGACCTAAGAAAGTCGGTGGGAGTACTTTCGGTCCGGCCATTGGTTCAGGTGATCAATTTAAAGTTGTTATTTTTTACCACAAAAAAATGTGTTTAGTGAGCACGCATGTGCGTAATACTAATTTTGCCTGTGCGTCTGTTCGTTATCATACATCAACTGTAACAAATACTCGTTATCTCTAAATTTTGACGAATCATTACAATTTATATAAATTAAAGAGAAAAAAAAACATTATGAAATTATGAAATAAGTAGAAATTAATAGACTAGGTTTTTTACACGTTAATTATGGTTATAAATCTTTACCCAGTGGATATAATACACTAACACAGTTTCCATAACATAATAAATAAAAAAATGCAGATAGTTTTTTTTCTTGTTCTCATGACTCCAAATAAGATTATTATGTACATGAAAGTATAAACGCTTCTATTTCAGATATTTGATAGCTGGTTTATGTGTGACTTTAGAAAGAGAAAGAGGTTACCACCATCTTCAAGGGAAACTGACGCTTTTGTAGCTAAAACATTTGAAATAGTATGGCTGATGAAAATTCAAAATCCTCAAATGGAAACACAATGGCAATCAGAAGATGAAAAGTGTGACAAAGATAAATTTACTTTCTACACAAAAAGGGGTGATATTGTCAGTCAAACAGTATGGCCTGCTGTGTTACTGCATAAGAATGGCCCTTTGATGTCAAAAGGGATTTTGCAAGCAAAATAATTGCAAGTTTGACAATGGTGAGCGTAAATTTCATACGCATTTTATAAGAAAATGATTATAAATGAGCGACAATAACAATAACTTTATATCAATAGTTTCTTGATAGATTCCATTATGGGTTTGTCATTTAGAAATGTGTGTTGATTAAATTGCATGTATTAATTACCAATAAAACTAAATAGACGAAAATGCAATTGAGTAAAGAGCAAATGCTTTCTTTGTACAACGCAATTGAAGTTGTTACGTGCACTACATTTATTACACGTACAAACAGGAACTCAATATTCACGTGGAAAATCCATTAATACTTATACTTCATAGGAGCGTAGTAAATGTTATTTTTCTGTCTTATACAAAATGTATGTGTGTAACTATGTAAAACATTTGAAAAATAGCACTAACGTAATGACAGGAATGTGAAACAAAACTTGCATACAGATCATGCTCATTTTCTTAGTAGAGGGGATAATTGTTTCATAAAACTTTGAAAAAAGACAATATTGAAGAGGTGTTATTTCCATACTGAATTTATTGAATGCGTTGAATGAAATTGCATTATGCGAGCATATGTTGAGCAAAATATTATTTAATTTAACAAGTTCAATAAATTTTGTAATAAAGATACACAAATATAAAGATATTCAAAATAAGAACAGATAACAGTAACAAAATCAGTATTTGACCCATTTATACTGTAATATTAACAATTAGTGTATTTTTTAAAATTAAAATGAACGCATATAATGGAAAAATATAGAAGTACACGTGACATAATGTTTTACATTGTTGCAAAAAAAAACCTGCACGGGAAAACAATAGATATTTATATACTGGCGGTAAAAGTATTGAAAAGGTCCAGTAAAGTGAGAGTAATAAGAATATAATGATCATAGAATCGGTTTAATCGAAAGTTTAATAATACTTTGAACTTGAATCATGTGGTCTCTGGTTCGAACCCCCGCTCTGCCAAAAAGTCTAATTAATGGTCGTTTAAATGATACCTTATAAATCGATGTAAATCCAATGTAACGGTGCTCAACACCGAGTGTATAAAGGATTCTGAGTTGCTGAACTATTCCATATAGAAGAATTCTTAAGGGGCGTTTCATATGTGGGCCAGTAAATAAACAAAAAATGAAATGACTTTGTCAATGAAAAAAGAAAAGAAAAGTGCAAAGTCACTCACATCTGTTCATTAAAACATGAGAATAGAGATCAACTAGGAAGGCCTGGCAACGGAACACAGACTTCACAATATCCAAAAGCATCGGCATCCGAAGAGCTGACACCGACATTAACAGGGTTTAATTTTGATTCAACAACTATTAAGATCAGTGAAATCAGGAGAGTGAAAAGTTAAACTTTTGAAAGCCTTTTAAAATAACCATTTTTATTTATTCTCTTTTAAAAGTTTTCAAATATACAGCATGCAATAGCTTCAGAATTTGAAATAGATGGAACACGTCAACAACCTTGACACACGGAAGCAACACACCATTCATTAACTAAAAAAATTAGAAATGTTACAAAACAACAATTTTTCACAAAAATTAGGTGAAAGACCACATGTTAACATGGAAAAACTAGATTTTGGGTAATTCCAAAGTTTTTCGTCATTTTTTGTTAACCCTTTACCTCATATATACGCGATACAACGCACTTTTGACCCCCTCTTTTAGGCCTCACATAGTGAAAAAAATGTCCTATTTTGGCCCCAAACACATGTTTTCGTTTGAGAAATATTGCTTAAAAAGTGAGCACTTTTTCGGCACTGCCCCCTATCCAAAAGATACATCAGGGGGTTGCCAGAAGGGGGATGTGCCCCCTTCTGTTTGGGGGGGGGGGTTGAAAGGAGGCGGTAGTCGCCATCATCGCCAAGAAATTTTGGACTTGTGAGAGGCTAAAAATGACCCCAGGTCGATCACAAGGTAACGTGTAACCAACGCTGAAAAGCCTTTGACTCTATCTCAATCCCTTGAGAAGTTGCAGCACTTTGAAATAAATTTTGATGGAAAAAATGAAGGCAAAATAGTGATTTTTGGCAATTTTGAGATGTCCCCTCGTTGCCATGGCAACAGGAAATTTAAGACTGAGCATGTCGTTACAAAGGCAATGGTCCAGTCAACATTTGTGCCAAGTTTGATAAGTATTGAAGCATTTTTCATAGTTTCATGTAACAGGAGGCTTTTCAATGAAAACGGTCATTTTTCACAATATGCTCATGAGGGAAAGGGTTAATATATAACGTATTCTATAATTACATAAGATAACTAGTGTATTTGTTTGTCATTCTTAAATATACGTCGAATTTTTCATTGTTGGTGTCATCGTTATATTTCATACCTGGCCAAAAGATTGATAGAGAAGTTTAAATATTTGCATCTTATCAATAGCGTTTCAATGCGTTCAAATACCCTTTTTATCACAACAGAAACGAAGAAGGAAGTAAATTAGATGTATTCATCAAAATTGTACAGTGTGTATTTTGTACGTTACGCACGATTGCTATTGAAACGGGTTAGACGGTTTGAAGTGATTCATACATTGGAGAATTTAAAAAACTATAAGATGTAAGTAAGTTTAAATTAATATTTAAGTTAATCAGTAATACATTTTTGGTTTTGTTTTCATATGATCTGAAGGCTTTATCCTTTCCATTGTTTTTCTTAATTATAACTGATTTATAATTTCCTATAATACGTTATAGGTAACATGTAAAAACGAAAATTTATGATCAATTTCAGTTGTAATGTTTCTACTTCTTGCACTGTAGATTCAACATTTAATTTGTATAGAACTTATTTGAAGCATTATGAAATGAAATAATTCAGTAAGTGGTTAATGTTCTACTTGTACCGGGTTATTTGCTGGTGATCACACGAGAACAAGCGACCTCTAGTAAAGCCGGGAGCCTAACTGAAATTAGCTTTAGCTTAACCCTGTTTGAACCGAAAGAAATAATCCTTTGCCACCCGTTTAGAGTCACGCTAATATGGACACCCGTGCAGTCTGAACAGGCTTTTTAAAATTTGCTGACTGACTTTCATTTTGCACCCTGATATGCCTAAAATTGATATTTTGAAACTAGACAACTGCATTTAAAGCAGCATGCTTTCAGATTCATGCTTATTTTCATGAAAATTTTCAAAAATGTATTATAAAGAAAAAAATATTGTCAAGTGAACAAAGAAATTAATTTACAAACTGTTAACGGCACAAAAAAGTCTATGAAAATTACCAATAATGGGTCAGAATTGCAAAAAATTGCCCTACGCACTTAAAATATTGTAATAAATACTGCAAACGTAGACATAAATTGCATATGACATGTAAACTATTTCTTGATTTGTTCATTTGTTTATTGTTCTTAAAATAAAAGTACATTCTTGTCAAGATAGGTTTTGGCTCATTTTGAGGCAAGCAGCTTTAAGAAATTTATCTTATGAAATGACTGGATTTGTGAGACATATGACTTAGAATTAGCGACCATAATCATAAGTGTCGGTTTAAATAAAATCATTCAATAAATATATGTCTAAACCAACACTTTTGAATCGAGTTATGACTCCAAATAATCATATGGTATTTTTTCTATTTAAGACCAGTTAATGGCATTTTTATTCGAAGATAAAATGAGTGATAAAGTAGAGGATGTTTTACGTCAACTAAAAGAAGGGAAAACAGATTTTACGAAACAGCAAGTAAATGAGGCAATAACTTTTCACAAGTCATGTATCAATGAGATTAAATCATTGCATGATCTATGCGGCTTTCAAGTAAGTTCAATTTTTATGAAGAAATAAACACTTATTGTATGTAATGAAAACAGATAATTTAACTTAACAAAGACGAAAAACAGCAGTTCGCATGGTTATTTGTCTAATAAAAATGAAATGAGATTCGTTTGATATTGTAAAAACAGATGTTACAAACTAACCATATGTCTGCCTGCATCCTAATGAATTCATTATTTTATAACGGTAACAGTAAATGGTATTTTGAATGAGGAAAACAAAATTACAAACAATGGAATTTATTTATATTTTGCCTGTATTTGAAATGCATTTATTCGTTTATATCTTAAGAATATAAGCAAATATCAGGCATTTCGTAAGATCTACTTAATATGCTATTTTAACACTGAACTAGCAGTTACATTATTTATACCATCTCTTCAAGATATTGTATTTATTCCTAATTCTACAAGAAATCATATTTATACCAATTTCTCATAAAGTCACCTAAAAGGCAAAACCAACGTGATAACTATTTCTAAATGCATCGTAATAATAATTCCGTTATAAGTTCTACGAGCAAGGTAAATAAATTTTGGAAGATTTCTTGTCACGACGTTATTTTTTTATTGAATAGTTATGTGATTTCATGCATGCTAAGGAGCCTATAAAATATAGTTTGATGTACTGTTGATATTAAAGGTAACATTTCATAGTGAAGTGGTACTCATCTTCTATGTGCCACGGGTTTTACAAGTTTGTTGAGTATTTTATATAGATATGTTTATGCTTATTTTCAAAAAGGGCACCGAAAATGACAATGATCACAGTAAAAAGGAATTGGATCAGCTCCGTGTCGATTACAGAGTTTTGCAGAAAGAATTAGACCACTACATACGTGAGAGCAAGGATAGAGATAACAAAGCAATTTCCGGGAATACGCAAAATGAGGTATATGTTGAATCATTTTTAAATATTTATTAAGTGACTATAAAGTAGTTATTAACAATTTTATGTGTTCAAATATTTAAAGTATAAGTTTATTGAAGCTTTCCTTTACTATTGATTTATTGTGACAATTTAATTCATTTTGACATATTCCACTAATAAAAGTTAAATGTCAGACACGGAGTTGGTTGTTGAAACTGCCTTTTATATATACTCGGCATTGCGACATAGATTATTCAAATGTTGAAAATATGAAAGACAAAATTTTTTTCTTCTACCTTGAAATGTATATTTATAGAGACGTTAACTTTATGCTCACCTCAAAAAATGAATATAAATCTTAATTATTCTATAAATGCAAAGAGCAAATCAGAAATGGAATGTAAAGCACTAAAGACCGAACTGACACAGATGAAAGGTGACCTAATCAAGACAAAACAAGAGCTTGAAGAATCAAAAAACGTGATAGAAAACTTCCAGTGCCAATATGAAAAGCAAAGAACTGGAAATCTTCCGCTAAAACAACAACTAGAGCAAATAAAAAGTGATAACAGAAGGCTTGAGCTTCAGTTTGACAATCTTAAGAAAGATCACGAGGCAGTAATAAAAGACCTCAATCATTACAAAGCTAGATCAACGGGCCTGGCACAAGACCTTGAAAAGTTAAGGTTAGATTACAAAAATGAGCTTGACCGCTACACAAATAAGGAGAAGCTAGGTATGAAAATACATAAGGGAGCCGTACATGAAAACGAAGAGCACTTTCAGGTATTAAATATTATCATTTTATTTTCCTTAGATCAGTAATATTTAAGAAATATTAGACACTTATTTTGCCCAAGACTTTTAACGTATGCACGTCTTTGTATTATACGAGCACATTTGTGTGTTTTCTAGTTATATTCTACTGATTACTGTGCTCATTGTTCTTGATTAGTATCTTAAATCTTCTTTTCAGCATAAAGATCAAACACAACCAAAAGCCATTGAAAAGCTACGACAGGAAAATACACAACTGAAAGAAGACAAGTTGAAGTTATCAGAGCAGATAAACGAATTGAGGAATAGGTAATGGTACTTAAAACATACTAACATCAGCTAACCGTTAAATTTATGAAGAAAATTGCATATATTTACATGAAAGATAGGTTTATTTAAAAAGTACCTCTTAATGTAGCAGTGTAACGTTAATAAACTATTATATCACGTATGAAGCAGAAAAGTTTGAGAAATTAAACATTCCATATTTCGACTAGCTTCCATATCAAATATAGACAACATAATGCATCGCAAAACTTCTCTGCGTCTGTCGTATTAAGAGCCTGCTAAATAAAACAGAGGAGAATCATCCAATAATGCAGTATGCTGTTTCTAGGCTGAGTGTTTTGGCTGGACACAA